>NW_026637667.1:0-1053 GCF_028554395.1 Pezoporus wallicus
GTTATTGGTGGTACTAAGCTAAGTGTTTATTTTTGTCTTGCTTTCAGCCACAGGAATAATGGCAGAAGTTGTTTTTGGTTTATGTTCTCGTTAATGATATTTTGTTTCTGTTCTTTTTTGCATGTAGTGGTCACGGCCGTGGTTACTGAACAAACATACAGGTTATGTGACTGAGAGTTTTTGTAAGAGTGCTTTTGGGTCTGTGGTATTACGAAAACGAAGTTCGATGCTTAGGTTTACAGAAGACCAAAAGGGAATATTATTATTGTTTTGGGATGAGGCTGTTAAAGAAATGGTGGTATTTGGCGGAGAAAGGTCTAAGAATGATTTTTAGTTAGCTCATTTATTATGTTAAAAGTCTAAAGCGTAGGAGATGCTGGTTCTTTCCAGTTTGCATGTAGTTAAGATTTCAGAGTATTTCTCTTTAATTGTTTGCCTTTAAAATGTTATATGGCTACTTTTTTGTTTGTGTTTTTTTTTCCTATCGTTATTGCAGATGAGAGAAATGAATGGGGTGGATGCTGTCAACACCCAGGTGTCCAGTGTGGGACACCTGAGCAATAAGTACGATTTGAGACTTAGGTCACTATAAAAACGAAGCAGAAAGACTACTTTTTGGCAGAAGAGGGGTGGGGAACAGCGTCAGAATAGCAGGAATAGGTCAGAAATGTGCCATAAAGATGACAAAACCGAAACGGGACGTTTTATAGCGCCATCTCACGGTGGGCAGAGGAATACAGCTTGAGCGTTTCAATGAGTGCATTTGATTGTGATCTGTGTTGTCACTTCCACGTCACTGTTAAAACTAAAGGTGGTAAGGCTGTTGTTTGGACTCGTTCTTTATATTCTGACTGATTACAGTTGCTATTTAAAAGCGGGCTAAGTATTTGTTTTCAGTACTTGTAAGAGTTCAGGAAAGAACATACTTTGTTTCAGACACCTCAGCAATAGTCTTCTGGGGCACTGCTCCAGTTTCCTTTTCCGGTTGTGAAAAGGAGAGGGTTTGTTTTAGAGTGTGGTGTCTCAGCGTTTAGAAGAACACAGCAAAGGGGT